>NW_027508876.1:26767500-26785000 GCF_051911475.1 Siphateles boraxobius
ATCAACAAAGATGGTGATCCAGGAACACGGTGAAATCGCATTCACATAATGGGGTTCATTTAATTCATTACTCACTGAAAAATAGCTCCTACGCCAAAAGAGAGTCACATTTGAAATTCACCAGGTTTCTAGAACATAACCAGCTTGGTTATGCTTAAACAAACTATGTTCCAAAAAACAGCTTTTTTACAAATTTGCTGGATTTTCCAGAAGGGAAGGCAACTTGTATTCCTCAGTTATTTCTATAAACCTGCATGCTAAATCTGCATATCACAGGGATGAATGCGAACGAATCCATATAAGAACAGTAATCTGTCAAAAAATAAATAAATGAAAATAGAGTAATTGGGCCTACAGTTTTCCGAATGCCAATAGCTGTATAAATCTGATTAGCTTTCAGTATGTGCCACATTAGCCAAAAACAATACTTGTGTCAAATCATACTTTTGCAAATCAGGAAAAAGGGGAAGGAAAGAATCTGAACATCTTGACATGTTTGCGCTTGCTTCTCAAGCAAATATCATTACAATCTTCTGCTAACCTAAGATGTCTGATCTATCATGAGACGGGAACAGGGTGCTCACATGCCTCTAAATCAATTACAATCGATATATCAACACAATCATATGCCAACTCCTGATTATTTCTCTCCGTTGATGACCTACGAGATATCTCTCATCCATGAGAGAGTTTAATATCTCCAGGACATGCCTGCAAAGTACAAATATTTATAGGAATTATGTTTCATTTATGTTTGAGTAGTAGAGAAGCTCAACATATTACTCCGTTTAACATGATTTATAGATCAATACACCAATCCTAGATTTGAAAGCACCCACTATTATATTCTATGCTGATGTCTATTTCCTTTTCTAACATACTATTTCATAAGAGATTTCATTTTAAACTGAGCAAACATTAATGCCTTATAAGTATAACACTACATTCTTCAATACACAATTGAAGCTATAATCAATTTGCTAGGAAATGATTCATTTTCATACACTAAACAAGTGGCGGATTCCCTCCTCTTTGTTGTTATGATGTCTAATGAAACACAATCTAGGGAACGAGATTTATATTTAGTCTACTAATGAAGTCCTCCAGGATGAATTGCTTTAATTTTCCACCTTCTGGCAACTTTATGACTGTTATAATGTAATACAAGTACACTCACATGAAAAACCATTATATACTATATGGCAAATCTCAGTTGACTTATATGATATATTGTTGCAAAACATAAACTCTATTAATGCACACAGTTCATATACAGCTGGATAAGTTTGTCCGACTGTATCCACTTATATACATTATACTTGTGTAGGACTCTATATAGCATCTCACCGTCGCAAAATGTAAATAATATTATGGTCTAGAAATAAAAGTTCAAACTGATTGAAAGTTGTATATATAGTACCTTAATTTACCTGCATACATACAGTATGTATATGTGAAACAATATACTGTATACTATATAGCAAAGCTTGGCTGCGTGTTTGTTTCCGTTGTCTTGAAACGTAAACTGTTATCACCCAGCTTTTTATATAAAGTGGGATGTATATTTTATCCAACTTTTTCTGCAAACATACAGTATACTCACTCTGTGAGTGATATTTGCTATATAGCAGATCTCAACTGCCTGATTTTTTTTGTTTTGTTGCAAAATGTATCTATATTATCATCACCCAACTCTGCTAGATTGCTTACCATCACAAAATGTAAATGATATAATCGCCCAGCTCTAATCTGCTATGAGACTAAGATATGAAGATATTATAAACATTAAAATCATGATTTTTGTGAAGTGTCTTGGAAAGACAGTGTGTATTGTGGAAAGTGCTATACAAATAAATGTGACTTGACTTGATTTTTGTTATTGTTAGGATCAAATGGTAGTTCAAATGTTTTTCTAAAAAGGACAAAATTCTAATGCAGCATTCATTATGATGCAAAAACCGCTATCCACACCTAACGCTCGAATCAAACCCTAAACATTCAACACTCAGCAGACTCAAAAACAGGAAAACTGATTGGACCCGTCCCCTGCAGGTCAAAGTAAGTAGGCTCAAGTAATGCCTAAAATCCCCTTCAGAATGAATTGTGTGCGTTGCCAAATTTATCCCAATATCAAGGCCTATTCCAAAACAAAAGAGAAATGGGAAGTGATCGATTTACATTTCACAATCAAGCCAGTACCTGCATTTAGCTGCACAGGCATTATCCATGGAGACAAAAGAATCTGGAACAAACAAGCCTTAGAAAATATCCATCGCATGATGGTATAGTAGTCAAAAAACATGCCCGAACAGCACCAGCACAAACTCTCAAATAAACAAGGCTGGATATCAGATGTGCCCTTTCCGAGGACCATTGATATAAGCTCTTAAAAAAGCATTCATGCATTCTGATTTCCAACGCGATGCTGGAGGAGCCGGTAAATGTAAATTCCACATATGGACCTGTCAACTGAAGCTCAGTGAGAGATAAAATATGAACCTGTCACGGTGATTGCTTGACCAGGTCAATGTCGGCTTTTGTCATTTTACTTTCACAAGTGAATGTCGCTCTGAATCAGTGCAGTAGATCAGATGTGCAGCGATATATACCGAGGGTCAGGAGGTCACATCTCAAGCTCTTTTTTTATAGCGCATTGTTTTTGTCATCTTACACCATGTCATAACCAGACTCAATGGGAGAAAGTGACCAGCAATAACACTATCTTTTCCATAACAAATTGTCTCTCTCTGTAACTGTAACTAGCATCAACCAAAGGGATGTTTTGGTGCTTTTTTTAAAGTGAAATCACATTCATCTAAAATCCACATAAAGCTAAATAAACATCAAAAA
Organism: Siphateles boraxobius; assembly: GCF_051911475.1. Classification (NCBI taxonomy): domain Eukaryota; kingdom Metazoa; phylum Chordata; class Actinopteri; order Cypriniformes; family Leuciscidae; genus Siphateles; species Siphateles boraxobius. Next base: position 26,770,351 of record NW_027508876.1, read on the forward strand.
TGTTCTGAATGTCAGTGAGTGTGTTGCATTGAATTTTCCTAATTAAAAATTTTGATTTTTAATTTTTTTAAAAAAAATAAGTCTCTTATGCTCACCAAGGCTGCATTTATTTGATTAAAAATACTGTAAAAACAGTAATATTTTGAAATATTATTACAATTTTCTATTTGTATATATTTAAAATGTAATTTATTCATGTTCAAAGCAGAATTTTCTGCGTCATGACTCCAGTCTTAAGTGTCACATGATCCTTCAGAAATCATCAAGTGTTGAAAACAGTTGTGCTGCTTCATATTTTTGTGGAAACCGGGATTTTTTTCAGGATTCTTTGATGTATAGAAAGTACAAAAGAACAGAATTTATTTTAACTAATTTTTTGCAAAATTCTTTACTGCAACTTTTGATCAATTTAATACATCTTTGCTAAATAAAAGTTTTTTTATTTATTTATATTGCTGACCTAAAACATTTGAACAGTAGTGTATATAAAAAAAAACTTTGTTTCAATCAATATCCTAGTAAACTTGGCTATGGTATATGCATTAAAGCTATATTAAAACAAATAATAATAAGAATAGACTTAATAAACACATACTGTAGCATCTCAAATGTAATGCTCTGCAGTGATACATTTTAAAGTTTCTATTGATAATTTGTCCAGAACAAAATATACTTAAATTTTAATCACCATTTCTCTAAATTGTTGCAATGCATTCTAGAATTCCAAATCTACTAATTCATGCTAATAAACTCTAATGTTCACTTAATGGTGGATTCCCAGACAGCAACATAGTGTCGGCCCAGATCCGGCCCACATCTGGGCTGTGTGGATTGTGGAATCCACCTGAGTAAACCATGACTGATATTGCTGACTGAATCAAGAAATGTAGACAGTCATTCTAGTGGTTGGCAAACCTAAAAATACACGCTCCACACATGCAGTGATGATGTAATGTTTGCTGGTGTTGTGTGTTTGTACCGTTGTGTCTGCTGAGTAACAGAGGTCTGTCAGGTCCAGCTGTAGGATCTCTGACTCAGGAGGATGTGGGGTAGACGTTCTGCTCCCCCGCTCCCTCACAGAACTTGTGAAAGCGTGCCTTCGGGAAACACCAGAGCATTGTCTAAGTCAACATTGAAAATGGAAAAGCCTGGAGAGTCCATCTTTGGCTTGGGATTTATTGGTCTCTCTAGGGAACATCTCTGACAAGATTCCTACATAGATGTTTTATAGGACTGCCAACTGATTCAAGATTTTATTGGTATGAATTACACTATTTGCTGATTAATTAATCTCATACTACGGGGCTGTTGAATTATTGAATCTAATAGGATGACGAACGTTCTAAGGTGTGTTTTCAGGGAAACGCACGGCTGAAGTAGTTTCAGGCAGGTCTTGACCGCATTACAGTTTCATATCACTTCGTCAAATGATTTCAGTTATTTCAAAGGTCCTTACTGCCTACAACAGCAAATAACCAAAACCCACAATGACACTGAACAAGCAAATACATATAGTAAACAATGGGATAAAATTGAAAAATTTAAATTAATAGTTTTTTGCGACAAAATTACGTTTTATTATGTAAGGAAAGCACATAGTCTCTTTTATAACTGCCATAAAGTCTACAACAATTCATTTTACAATTGTTAATAATTAAGAATTATTTAAAACTATTTATAACTTTAATTTCAATACTTTTCAAATTGTAATTATAATTATTTATTTTTAGAATGATTAAAAAATTAATAATGAATAATCATATTAAAACTAATTTCAATTATTTAACATGTTTATAATTGCAAATATTTTATGTAATTATAGATTTTTTTTAATAAATGTATAACATATATAGCTATATTTTATAAAAGATTATCATATATATAATATAAAAAACATGGATTTTCACATGCATGCAAAAAGATTGACGTGTATTTCCTTCCAAATTCATCAGAACAAATTTGTCTCAATATCACAGTGCCATACTTTCCCTTTACTTTCAGTAAAAAAGAAAAAAAAAGAAATCTTACTTCTATATTTAAAGTTTACAAGCAAAAATAAGTGTACATTTTTTCCATCTGTGCAAGTGTTGCTCATCAGCGTTGAGGCGCCGTCGTGTGTAAAATGGAAATTGCATTGTGAGTCATTACACAAGTTTTGGGAATGTTTCAACAGCCCCGAGAAAGGAATGATATTCTGGTGGAAGGTGATGATAATAGTAACATTATAGTGCACTTCGGGGACTTTTGAACATTCAGAAAGAATGAGCCAAGCATTTCATTATTCTTCTTCTGCTCTGTTTTTTCCATTTGAGTCACTCTTTTCCTGCATCTCTCCCTCCTTCCCTCCCTCTCTTCATGCCTGCAGGGGTCATTTCTGATCTTGCATCACTTGTCAAGCATCCGCTTTGAAAGATCTTTCCTTAATATGGGAAAACTCTTTGCACAACACCTGATTTACTCGTACTAGACCCTTGCGCAATTAGTTTGATTTTAAATCAACTAAACTGTGAAATCAAAAGGGTTTTTCATGTGCGATTACATTTCTGTAAATTGTTAAATTTGTTGCCTGAAAGCATCTCTGGGATGCAAGATCTCGGCTGTTTAGGCGGATAAGAGGCCAGACACACTCACATTGAGATAACGTCAACCTCCACTCCACTAGTCTGTGCTTGCAGCTGATATACGGGTGAGATATCTGCTCTGGATCAGTACTGAGGTCTGGTGAACTGCAGAGGTTTAGTGCAGATCACCGACTCACTGCCAAAACTACAGAGAGACCACAGTGAACACTTCAGAGTGATATTACACACCAGCAACAACCTAGCAACCACTCAAAACAATAGAAACCACCTAGAGCACCCTCACAACAACATAACAACAGTAAACAAAAACTTAACAGTGACAAAAACAACAAAAGCAAAAATTCGGGAAGCAGACGTTTAAATCTAGATTAAAAACACATCTCTTTAACCTGGCAAACATATAACACATTATCACATTTCTATAATTCACATCAGTGAAAGGATTTCCAGACAGCGACATATTGTCGGCCCAGATCCGGCCCACATCTGGTACACGTGGATTCCACACGGCCCAGATGTGGGCCGGATCTGGGCCGACACTATGCTGTTGTCTGGGATGTTAGGCAGCATAAATTAGGTCAACCGGAACCAGGATCAATTCCCATAACACCCGAAGTACTTGTCACATCGTAAGAAGAATGGCATTTACGCTAATATTAGTCTCTGTTTATCCCGAGACTACCGTAGTCAGCCGTATCTGGTCCGTATCCAGATCAGAAGGTGAACCTGCTCCTAGACTTGTCCGGTGCTACTGATCCACAATCTGATTTCTGACATGTGATGCGGCCTGAATCATAATCACAATTTTTTTCTCATAATTTCTCAGTCATAATTTTTTTCTCCATTCTACCACCTGATGGAGTTTGGGTTCCTTGCCACTGTCACCTCTGGCTTGCCCAGTTGGTTGGGGACACTTAATATCCAACAATATTATTGATCTGACTGCACTGACACTGTTAAATGAGAACTGAGCTGGATAATGACATCACTGTTTTCTACAAAACTGCTCTATAGATAATTGATGATCTTCACAACAGAAATGAATCAACACTGAACTGACTTCAGCTCAACAATGACACTGTTTTCTGTTTAGAGCTGAACTGTAAAAATTAACTTTGTTTGCATCATTGAGTCTTTTTCCTGTTATCACTGTAAAGCTGCTTTGAAACAATGTCTATTGTATAAAGCGCTATATAAATAAAGGTGACTTGACTTGACCTTGAAAACATCATATTGAGATCTCTGCCTTTTGATTGCAGACTCCGGTATCTTAGCAAATCTGAGCAGAATTTGAGACATTGTTGGGATTTTTTCTGATACTAGAGGAGACAAATGTCAGATTGCACCTAATGAAACATCTGAAACGAAGAATTCAGCATTTATTCCCTTTGGTGTCTAGGAGAATAATTAACTCAGTTGTGATTTTTCTTCCCTATGGTGTGGAAGCAGATCACATTGTGTATGAATATCCTAATACATAAATAATTTTCTTATCTCCATCACATCCCGAGCTAAGGAGGGGTTTTGTTAGAGGTATCTACAGATGACGTAAATCGAGACATCAATGAAAAGATAAATTGGCTTGTTTTGGCTCTTGAGCCAAATGCAATAAAAACACAAATTCTTACTGCTTAAAACATTGTGCAGGTCATCTGAGCATCATGAAACCTCAGCGGGGCTGTAGCACATCAGAGCAGATGGACGGGAGAGTTACGATGTCTTACGAGGACGTTGAACATCAAAGACCCGTGCCGTGGACCTGTGATGCTCTCGTCTGATAACAGGACCTCTGTGTCTTTCTCTTAATCTCTCACACTGACGCTCTTCAACCTCTTTTATTATGTCTGACCACGGCTGGAACCCAGACCTCTGATAATCCTGACCGAACCCTAGGAATGTGTGCAAAGAAAAAAGAAAACAGGCATGGATGGACAGAAGATCAGCTTAACTAGTGCTTAGTGACGCTATGGGCAATCATCATTACTCGTATTACTTAACAGTTCAAATTTGAACAAACACTTAGCTTAAATATTAAACCTCATTTCTTCAGAATAAGTATATGTAGACGCATTAGGCTTGATTTTATTTGTAGTGTTTTGTTGTATCCCATGGTATGATGGGCAAAATTCAGAATCTTAAATTCTCGAGTGTGAGATTGAATTGAATTTGCCCCAAAGGAAGTTGAATTGGAATGATAGGAAGAGGAATTTACTGAATTGAATTCAACACAGATGATTCTAGGAAACGAAGTGTCCTTCCACCCTGATCCACAAAAGTTCATGTCTGGTCAATCCATCCATCCATCGTTTTATTTATCTATCGATCCAAAGTTCGTTCTATCTATCATTGGTTCTGTTGTTCCATTATTCTTTCTATAATTTTATCTGAAGTTTGTTCTGTCATTTACTCTATCTATCTATCTATCTATCTATCTATCTATCTATCTATCTATCTATCTATCTATCTATCTATCTATCTATCTATCTATCTATCTATCTATGCAATTGATTTAATTCTATTTCCTTATATTAAAATTTGCAATTCTGCATCCTGTTTGCTAGCTGAATTCAAATTCAAGAAGACAAATTCTGAATGGCGCACAACCTTGATATCATGATATTAAAATGGTACTATGAGGTACTTCAGAGAATAACATGTTAAACATGTCCAAAAATAATACTTTGCAAAGATCAATTCATAGATAAAATCTGGTGGAAACACATAAGACAGGTGGAAATTACATTCATATGTGCAAACCGGATGATTGAAACTGTCCATTTCACCCATTACCAGTGCAACCTGAGTATTTTGATAGTTAAGAGCCCCATTTAACCATTCACCATAAACACACACACACACACACTTATCTGCGCCTGCCAAGGGCTGCAACTCGTCTGCAGTAATGCGCCTCTTATGTTGGAGAGCAAAAGCTGACCTTGTCCTCTTTGCTGTGGGTCTGTGGGTTTTGGACTTGGGAACAGGAACTCCCAGTACAGACAGTGTGTCTGCGAGCCCCAGCGCCCGCTCCACAGAGGAACACTTTGTTCACCGCCACCAAGGAAAACTTAAGACAACAAAAACACATTCTGGAAAAATGAAAATTTGAGAAGGGCCCCCTCAACCTTTTCTTTTCCTCCTCCGTCCTCTTTTTTTGAAATTGTGCGCTTGGCTTTCAATGATAAATACTATCTCCCTCGCCTCCAAAGGGGCAACAATAACAGAACCGGGGGGAAAGTGTCCAAAAGTGAAAACTACAGCTAATGAATGAATCTGAGTGGAGTATAATGACTCGTAACTCACCGGTGAATGATATCCAATTGGGTTTGATTTATTGTGTTGAGAACAGAAGGCCTTGGTTAGGGAAAGCAAAACACCAGACTTCTTATGGGTTGTCAGTAACTCATAAGCAGCACATGTCCTGTTGACAGGAGGGGGTGAACAGAATAAACGTCTGTTTTGCAATACACCATTATGCATCTGATTATAGTTTATTTGGAGTTTGACTACATTGGTTACATTACAGCAGAGGCAGCATATGGAGTTATGAGTGAATGTACAACTATAATTAACACAGTCACAGATGCTAGCTATGTGTCATGAGAATCATACAGAATGAATCAAATGTCCTAATTCATTTATACAATGAATGGTTTGAATTCAAATGAAATCCATAATTTCTCAACTTGTTTCTCTATTAAAGGGTTAGTTCACCCAAAAATTAAAATTCTGTCTTCATTTACTCACCTTCATGTCTTTCCAAACTCGTAAGACGTCCGTTCATCTTCGGAACACAAATGAAGATCTTTTTGATGAAATCTGAGCGCTTTCAGTCCCTCAATTGACAGCTACACAACTACCACTTGGACTCTTCAAAAAGTTCATAAAGAGATCGTAAAACTAATCCATATATTTAGAGCGGTTTATTCCGGTTTAGCTTTTATTCACATATAAACATTCATCAACTCATACATCAGTTGTGGTAAACAAAAGCTGAAAAGCATGTACGCTTGACGTTAGAGAACCAATGAGGTTCATTCTCGTGTTACGCATCACATTTGAGCTTCGACAAGAACCAATGAGGTTTGTTCTTAAGTGTCAAGCAGCTTCGGTTGAGCTTCTGTTTATGATCAATGTTTATATGTGAATAAAAGCCTAAATTCATTCTGTTCATCATATAAAGCGATCGAGTCTCTTCAGAAAATTACAACTAAACTGCTCAATTCATATGGATTAGTTGTACGATGTCTTTATGAACTTTTTGAAGCGTCAAAGTGGTAGTTGCGTAGCTGTCAATCGAGGGACAGAAAGCGCTCAGATTTCCTCAAAAAGATCTTCCTGATGATAAGGGTGAGTAATTAATGAAATGATTTACATTTTTGGGTGGACTATCCCTTAAAGGGTAAGTTTGGAGTTTTACAAGTAAAGCCCTGTTTTAAGATCATTTCTGATTAAATCGAATGGTTAAGATTAAAATTTGGACACATGCTGCTGTCCCGAGAATTTTAGGTTTATTTTAAATAACAGGTGTTTTACCGTTCGTTGTAAAACTGTGGACCTATTTTTCCAACGTCTCACAACCGGACATTCTTCCAAAAACTACGATAACTCCTGTTGGAAAGCATCTTTTGCAGCGATTTTTGCGTGAGCACATCAGTGAACACCGCAGACCACTCGTGAGTTTCACGTCTTTGTAAACTAAAGTTTAATGCGTTTATATGAATGATTGTTCCAGTGCCCCTATGAAACCATTGTATAGATGGGGGGGTGCTAACACAAAAACCTAAAACCTAAAATTCTCGGGACAGCAGCATGTGTCCAAATTTTAATCTTAACCGTTCGATTTAATCAGAAACGATCTTAAAAGCCGAACTTACCCTTTAAATTTCTAGTAAAAATGCTTGACAGAAAATACAACGTTCCATTACACACATGTATTTTATATAAAGTGGCACAATAATAATTTACAGTCATTAAACAATTAATATATGAAAAGAAGCTCAAAGTTCAGAAAAGATGAACAATTGGGTATAGGACTTTAAGTAACACTTTATTTTACAGTGTCATTGTTACATATTGTCGTGTTCTTGCTATGTAGCCAACACATGGAAACGCGGGTGGAATGAGCCACGACAAGGATATGCTTTCACAAGTTTTACTGAAGATCTTAGGACACAGATGTAAGTTACAGTTCACAGCGCACTCACCAACATTCATGAACACAAACTTATATCGGTTGCTGCAGCTGATAGGCGCTCTTGCTCCGGCACTGGACGGCAGTTTCTCCGACGTGCGATGAGCATGCGAGCAACCTCTAAGAACAACAACTAACTTCACTTCCTGCTCTATGCTAAGGAGTGCGTAGCTGAACAACCAATAAGCTACAAGAACACAGCAGGCAGTTAAGGGACTTAAAGGGCCAGGTTACAACACTATCCCCCCTCTTGCAGTACTGAGTCCCTTCAGTACAATAGCCCAAAAACAGGAACCAAATCAATAACTAAAACATTGTACATGTAATTATGACCAGTAAGTACCTTTAGTCTGGAAAAGTCTTCAAAGGCGTTAGCTCTGAAATAAAAGTCCATAAGTACTTGCACTTAACTGAAGTCTGGAACAGTCATTCTCTTTTCTCTTAATCATTGTATCTGGCAGGCTTACGAATTTCTCTTCCTTTGTTTGTCCTCTTGATTGTTTCTTCTTGTCCTAGGTCTAACATAAACCCAAGTTTTCTTTCTTTTTTTCTTCGTCGGCGAGCTGTTGGCTGACGTTTTCTTCCTTTGTCCAGGTTTTCCTTGGGCTCCAGGTCAGAAGATGCTGAATCTGTTTCACTACTGTCCTGGGTTGCGAGCTGTTCAGGTTCAAGCTGAGGTTCTTGAATGATAGGATCATCCGGGGTACCATTGCTCTTTTGCAGAATCTGGCTCCTTTGGCGCTTAACCCATGCTGGAATCACCTCACAGTCATAAGGTTTGAGACGATCATGATGCATGATTTTCTTGTGTCGTAATCCCTGAACCTCATAAAGTACAGGGCCACGACAGGCAGATATCACCATGGGCCCTTTCCACGGTGCTTGGAGTTTTGGACTCTGTCCCTTCTTTTTGGTGCTGTCCCTAATATACACCAGATCTCCCACACTATACATCCTCTCTTGAGCCCTGAGATCATACGTCTTCTTTTGACGTTGTTGAGCTGTTCGAAGGTGCTCTCTGGCAGTGTCATGTGCTTCTCTTAAGCCTTTCTCCAAGTTGTACAGGAAGTCTGGAACTCCCAAACTTTCTGACCTCTGCTCTGCTATGCCAGACCACAGATCTTGAGGTTGGTAGACTTCCCTTCCGAGCATCAGCCTATTGGGAGTGAATCCGGTAACTGCATGCTGGGAGCTACGATATGCTGATGTAAGGAGGGGAAGGTGCACATCCCAGTTTTTCTGATCCTGGTTCACATAGCAGCGGATCATCTGAAGGAGTGTACGGTTGAACCGCTCAACTTGCCCATTTGAGGCAGGGTGGTAAGGGGTCGTCCTTGTTTTTGTGATCTGCAAGAGACTACAAACATTCTTGAATAGTGAGCTTTCAAAATTGCGACCCTGGTCTGTGTGCAATTCAAGTGGTGCACCAAACCGGGAAATGAACTCGTAAACTAGTGTCCTAGATGTAGTTTCTGCCCCTTGGTCTGCAACCGGAAAGGCTTCCACCCATCGAGTGAATTGATCAATGATGATGAGGACATACTTGTTTCCAGAACTAGACACAGGAAATGGACCCAGTATATCGAGATGGATCCGATCCATTGGGGCCCCTGCTTGGTAATTTTGAAGTTTGGCTCTCTTAGTAGGTCCTGCAGCTTTGCAAGCGTTACAGTGTTGGCACCGTTGTATGTACAAATGTACATCTCCACCCATGCCATACCAGTGAAAACTCTGACGGAGTCGCTCTAACGTCTTGCCTTCCCCCAAATGACCAGACTGGGGTGGGTTATGGCAGGCTTGCAACACTTCTGCTTGCATTGAAGCTGGTACTAGTAGCAGCAAAGAAGGGCTGAGTCCTCCAGGCCTTTCCCAACAATAGAAGAGAACACCTTGATGTGATTGGACTTGCGGCCAACACAGCCAGTATTTCCTTACCGCTGGACTTTTCAATGCTACCTGCTCTTTTGTGGGAAGGGTTTCACTCTCTTTCCACTCATGCAAGATTGAAAGATCAGGATCAGCCTTTTGTTTTTGAGCCAGCTGTTGTTTGGTAATGGTTTCTAACCAATTAACACGTGGGGCTCCAAGCAACTCTGAAGCTGGCCTGTTCTCTTCACCTGTGCAAATGTCATTGTGTTCCTCTGTTTCACACTCAATGCGCCTTACTGCTAGTGGCACCACGTCATCAACGTCTTCTTCAAACCTCTCCCAACGGTCATGGAGTCTTTGGCAATGTTGGCAACCTCCACATGGCAAATCTGAAACATCCTTCCCTGCCTGATAACAGTTACACATGTTGTGGATCTCGCCCTCACGTCTTGACATTGCATCAGCATTTGAATGGTGTTTTCCAGCCCTGTGCTCAATGACAAAATCATACTGGCTCAGCTCTTCCAGCCATCGTGCAAGCTGTCCTTCAGGGTGTTTGAAACGGAACAACCAGGTCAGGCTGTTGTGATCAGTGCGCAGAAGGAACTTCTTGCCAAGCAGGTAGTGTCGAAATTGGCGGGTGTAGCAGACAATAGCCAGCAACTCTCGTCTCGTTACACAGTATCTCCTCTGGGCTGGGGTAAGGTGATTACTGGCGTAGGTGATAACTCTCTCCTCTCCCCACTGGAGTTGTGATAACACTGCTCCAATGCTGTGATTTGATGCATCTGTGTCCAGGATATATTTCCCTTCCGCCGAAGGATACCCAAGTATTGGTACAGAAGTTAACTTTTCCTTGAGCTGTGTGAAGGCATTTTGGTGCTCCTCAGTCCACAGGAATTTTACTTCTTTTCGAAGGAGTTCATTTAGAGGGCTGGTCAACTCAGAGAATGCCTGAACAAACTTCCTGTAGTAGTTACACAGTCCAAGGAAGGCCTTCAGCTCATGCACACTTGTGGGGGTTTTCCAAGCTTCCACATCCTTAATCAAAGCTGGATTGGGGCGTATACCCTCACCACTGACCACATGGCCCAGAAAAAGGACTTCATCTTTGAGTAGATGACACTTTGATGACTTCAGCTTCAACCCGTAACTGTCAAGGCGTTGGAATACCACTTCAAGATGATCAAGGCTCTCGTCTACCTCTTTACCCAGGATTATGATGTCATCCAAGTAAATTAGAAGGGTTTCCCACTGAAGTCCTCGAAGAACAAGCTCCATTGCCCTTTGGAAAGTGCTTGGAGCATTGCACAGTCCGAAGGGCATACGATTGTATTCATAAAGCCCATAGCGAGTGATGAAGGCCGTCTTTGCTCTGTCCATTTCATCTACTACAATTTGCCAGTACCCAGATTGGAGGTCTAGGGTAGAGAAAACACAAGCGCCACCAAGAACATCAAGACATTCCTCAATCTTGGGGAGAGGATAAGCATCCTTAATTGTCAGGCTGTTTAGGCGCCGATAATCGACACACCAGCGGACACCACCATCCTTTTTACGGACTAGCACCACAGGTGATGCCCACTCTGAGGAGGAAGGTCTAACAACTCCTGCTTCCAGCATAGCTTTGAGGTGCTTCTCCTCTTCCCCTTGAAACCCAAGGGGAGTCCGTCTTACAGGCTGGCGTACTGGCCTAGCCGCTCCAGTGTTTATCTTGTGTGTGACAGCTGTTAAGAATCCAAGGTCATCATCTGAAATGGCAAAGAGAAACCTGTACGAATGCAGGAGCTTAACAAGTCGTTGTTGCTGTTCCTCACTTAATGTCCCGCTTGAAGCAGCATAAAGGGCTTGGAGGTGCTCGGGCAAGTCAGTGGCAGTTGTCAGTCTTCTCAGTTCTGAATGAACGGTGTCATCACTCTGCTCTTGAAGACTACAGTCCTCTTCTTGCTGCGTATAATTAGATAAGCTCTCATCTGAATAAGTTTCAACTAAGAGACCAAGGCAGGCTCCTTTCAGTAAGGTAGTCTTGTGGCTGGAAAGATTGCAGAGCCTGACAATCACCCGTTGCTCCATGGTTGTGACAACACTTCCAGAAGCCACAGTTTCTGTGATCGGGTAGGGTTCCAAAACAGCACAGACACCAGGTTTTGGATTATCAACTTCTCCCCAGACAAGACATTCACTTTCTGGAGGTAACATTGTGTCTGTCTCCAGGACCACTCGTGCAACGTGATAGTCTGTTCCATCACCGCCAACGATCCTAGCCGGAACCAGCTCCTCCTCGACTAATACTCTGCCATTCGTGTGGATTGTTACATTTGCAGCTTGCAGAAGATCGAGGCCCAGAAGAACAGAGTCACGTATCGGAGCCACAAAAACGTCCCATTCTGCACTCCAGGTACCAATTTGGAATTTAACTTTTAGTCCACCTTTGGCGCTCATGTCTTTCCCTGATTCTGCATTATGGAGGCATGTCTGTGTTAAAGCCATCTGCTTATTTGAGGGAAACTGCTGATATAGGGTTTCTGAGATAACTGTTGCTTCAGCTCCTGTGTCTACAACGGCTTTCACTGGAATGCTGTTCACAGTTGCATCAATGAGCAAGCTTGGGCCTCTACTTGTAGCGCGTCCCACCTGGGGTGTGGGGGACTGACTTCTCCAGCTTACCGAGTCTCTTGGAGCAGTACTGCGGTTTTGATCCTTACTACTTTGACCAGAGTTGGGTGGCAGGGTTGACAGCCTCATGCACTCTCTGCGAAAATGTACTTCTTCCCCACAGTGATAACACACACCTGTTCCAACACGGCTGGGACTTGGGGAGTAGGATCTGGTTTGTGCTGCACCACGTTGTGTTGGAGACCGCCCTCGCCTATTTTCCTGATTTGCTTCCTCCAGCTTTCTTGGCTCCTTAGCCACAGGGTTGTCTAGTTTTGATTGCAGCTGCTCCATCTTTTTCATAAGGAGGTGAAACTGGTCAGCAGTCACATAGTTCTTACTAATCCTCTCCACTGTCTCTGTTAGGGCTGCAGTTTTCTGCGAGAGAAGGGTTAGCTGGTCTGCAGTGACGTAGCTTGGACTATGCACCCTGCGTGAGGCTGCTGGAGTTTCAATGGACACATCATCATCTGCCCATGAAATCCGCCTGGCTCTGCTCTTTGAATCAACATCACGCCCCACAGTGGCTCGATAATTGTGCTCGTGGGCCTCTACAAATCTTTGAGCCTCCACTAATGAATGGGGATCTCTGTTCATTACTTCATAAGCCACCTTTTGGTTACGAAGCCCTTTGAGGAAGAAATCTGTGGCAAGTTGGTCTTGCAGATCGAGGTCCACACCAGGGTAGGCTAAGGTGACTAAGCGTTGTACCTCTTCAGCGAACTCTGCTGCCGACTCTTTGAACTGGTGGAGTTCTCCAAGCTTCCTCCTAATCGTGGTTGGGGGGTCTCGTTGACCAAAACGTTGAGTTAGCTGCTCTTTCAGAAGAGTGTAGTCCTCTCGAATATGCTCAGGAAGTGAACAGACGTACTTAATTGCTGCCCCCCTCAGGCATTCATGTAAATAGTCCACCCTGTGGGCTCCACTCCATCCAAACTTTCTGGCCTGCCGTTCAAATGGTACTAGAAACGATTCCCAGTCCCCAGTACCATCAAAAATAGCGAGCTTTGCTCTGGGACCCTCATGAGAAACGGGTTGGCCTTGATGATGAGGAATGTTGTGTCTTTGTTCAAAAGCGTAGGTAGGTGGCAGTAGCTGAGAGCCACGCTCACTATTTCGTTGCCTAACACCTGTCTCTATGGATGGGGTAGCTCTGGTGGGGCCTGAAGTACGTGCTCTCTGTTGTATGACGTCCAGCTCAGCAGCAAACGGTCCGCTTGTAATGTTGCGTGACCTCTCTGGATTATCCAAGGGAAACTGTGAATCAATGTAAGGCATTCGCTTATCTCTGACAGTGGGCTGCAAGCTCTCACGGGTGTCCCACCTAGGTGCAGTGGACATGGATGTGTGCTGGGCTTGGGTACTACTTGCAATATGGTGCAATATTGGAGTCATCATCGTTCGCAGTTGCTCATTATTCTTGCTCTGATTTTCAAGCATTGCCTTCAACCATTCTGGAGGTTGGTCGGGATCAGAGGCTGCTGCTGCCATCGCTCCTTGGTATAAATCTTCCTGGGACATGTTTTAATATTTCTCTTTATTTTTTTATAGCTTTTTTTTATATATAGCTTTTCTTTTCTTTTTAGATAGCTTTTTTTTTTTTTTTTTTTGATAGCTTTTTTTTTTTTTTTTTAAATCTTTTCTTCTTTTTTTCTTCTTTTTTTACAGTCAATTATTCTCACAAAAAAATCTTCCAGGAGCATTTGGTTTTCTTGATGTCTCTGACAGTTCACAGTGTAGTTGAGTCAACACGGTTCTCATCGGGTGCGAGCGCGAGGACGACAGCAAACTCGCGCCTCCGGCTACCAGTGAACTGCCTGATATTGAAGAATGGTGGAGGGCTTTTTATCCATATAGTTTTGTCGTACTTTTTTATTTTAGTCAATCATCCTTACAGACGACCTCCAGGAGCATTTGATTTTCTTAATGTCTCTGGCAATTCAGTGTAGTTGAGTCAACACGGTTCTCATCGGGCGCGATGACGTCAGCCCACTCGCGCCTCCGGCCTCAAGTGAAGCGCTAACACATTAGCATGCCACTGCAGCATCCACTTTTTTTAATCGATATCCGATATTCTTCTGGGTTAATCCACGTTGTTTCAAACACAATCCCGCTTCTGACACCAGTTGTCGTGTTCTTGCTATGTAGCCAACACATGGAAACGCGGGTGGAATGAGCCACGACAAGGATATGCTTTCACAAGTTTTACTGAAGATCTTAGGACACAGATGTAAGTTACAGTTCACAGCGCACTCACCAACATTCATGAACACAAACTTATATCGGTTGCTGCAGCTGATAGGCGCTCTTGCTCCGGCACTGGACGGCAGTTTCTCCGACGTGCGATGAGCAT